>NC_135227.1:19648980-19666480 GCF_052324685.1 Brachyhypopomus gauderio
TTATTCAGCGTTAAAATCTGAGAGGTGTTGAGGAACAAGCGTGTGTGTCCCTCACCTGTGTCAAGTCTCTCTTGTGTGTGCTGGTGCGTGGGGCCCTGGGGCTGCAGAGGTCCAGACATCAGCCCACACTGCTCTGACATTTCTGCACAGGGTCCATTCAGTAGGACCGCCAGGCTGCATTCAGCTGGAGAGAAACACGCACATGTAGACTGAACACACATCAGACAGAACGTCCTGCAGCACACGCACTGAGACAGGAGACAGCAGAGCAGAGAGACAACAGAGCAGGGAGACAGTAGAGCAGGGAGACAGCAGAACAGGGAGACAGCAGAGCAGAGAGACAGTATAGCAGAGAGACAGTAGAGCAGAGAGACAGTAGAGCAGGGAGACAGCAGAACAGGGAGACAGTATAGCAGAGAGACAGTAGAGCAGGGAGACAGTAGAGTAGAGAGACAGTAGAGCAGGGAGACAGTAGAGCAGAGAGACAGTAGAGCAGAGAGACAGTAGAGTAGAGAGACAGTAGAGCAGGGAGACAGTAGAGCAGGGAGACAGTAGAGTAGAGAGACAGTAGAGCAGGGAGACAGTAGAGCAGGGAGACAATAGAGCAGAGAGACAGTAGAGCAGAGAGACAGTAGAGCAGGGAGACAGTAGAGTAGAGAGACAGTAGAGCAGGGAGACAGTAGAGCAGGGAGACAGTAGAGTAGAGAGACAGTAGAGCAGGGAGACAGTAGAGCAGGGAGACAATAGAGCAGAGAGACAGTAGAGCAGAGAGACAGTAGAGCAGGGAGACAGTAGAGTAGAGAGACAGTAGAGCAGGGAGACAGTAGAGCAGGGAGACAGTAGAGTAGAGAGACAGTAGAGCAGGGAGACAGTAGAGCAGGGAGACAATAGAGCAGAGAGACAGTAGAGCAGAGAGACAGTAGAGCAGGGAGACAGTAGAGCAGAGAGACAGTAGAGCAGAGAGACAGTAGAGCAGGGAGACAGTAGAGTAGAGAGACAGTAGAGCAGGGAGACAGTAGAGCAGGGAGACAGTAGAGTAGAGAGACAGTAGAGCAGAGAGACAGCGGAGCAGAGGGACAGTAGAGCAGGGAGACAATGAAGGTAGGGATGAAGAGAGAAGGAGAGAGGGGAAAGAAGGAGAGAGAGGGGAGAGAGGAAGAGAGAAGGAGAGAGAAGGGGAGAGGCAGAGAGAAGGAGAGAAGAGGAGAGAGAGAGGGGGAGAGGGAGAAAAGAGAGAAGGAGAGACAGAGAGAGAAGAAGAGAGGGGGAGAGAAAGAGAGAGGTGGAGCGAAGGGAAGAGGGGAGAGAAGGAGAGAGGAAGAGAAGAGGAGTGAAGGAGAGAGGGGGAGAGAGTTAGAGAAGGGGAGAGGAAGAGAGGGAGAGAGAGAGAGAGAGAGAGAGGGGAAGTGAAGGAGCGTTCACTACAGTCTTCCCCACCACACACACTCCCAAACAGAGAGAAGCAGGACTTGTGGTGCAGAGGGACCTCGGCTTAAGGTCCTGACCATTCATTCATTACTGCTGAAAATGACCACGATCCACTTCAGTGAGGACGTTTTGTTCACCCAACAGCTCTCTGAAATGAAAAGGCTTTGCTGAGAATAATGACTCTGAGACAATTACACACTGGTAATGAGATTTAAGTGCAGGAGACAGAAGGAGTGAGTTTATAGTTTCACATTGCTTCTGTCCTTCAGTGTAACTCTGCTCTGGTGCCAGCACACCGATCTCGCCCATCACAGCTAGTCACTCCATTCTTTAGGACTCCTTTATCTGTCTGTGTGTGGTGGCCTGCTCTGTGTCCAATAAACAGGAAACATGGTCAAGCGTGCAGTGTGTGTGTGTGAGACCTTTCAAACACAAGAAGCTAATTGGCTACAAAGGTGTGGAGACAGAGGACCCATAACGCTGGCTAAGCCAGGGCCTGAAACTCAGTGGACTGTTTCTGCTGCATACGCCCCACTGCTGTGAACACGGTTCCCCTCCCGCAGTTCAGTATATTTTAAATAGCTCTTAATGAATTAAACTGAATCAAATCATGTGGAAATGTGAGACTTTGTGATGCACTGAAGCATTACCTAAAGAATCTGGAACCTGGTGGAAGAGAGACGGTGTGAGACGGAACGTGTTCGTCTGTGTTGCGTCTGCCGTTCAGTGACAGGACACAGCCTGGAGCACGCCTGTGTGCTGACACTACGCCAACTCCTCCCGTCCTCTGGGCCTTTACTGGAACACGGTCCTCAGAAGCTCAAAGTGGCTCAGTTTCAAACATGAGCCATGTGGCGGTGGAGACGTGTGTTTTGATTGAATGTCTGTTTGTGGGGTTTTGCAGCCACAACACTGACTTAAAACACTGACTGAAATACAGAAATGAACCTTGCAAAGTCAAAGACTACATGAACTACATTTAAATGTTTTTTTCTGTAGTCCAGAAAATTTCACATATTTACCCTTTAACCACTGATTTTGATTTTGATTTATATATAAAGGATTTTCACTGTTGAATTCTAACTGTGAGCAGCTACTCAGTGTGGCACCTGGGTATGTTTCATATCTGGAGTGTGAAAAGTACTTTATGAACTGTGTATTGGTCTTTTACATTGGCTATGTAAGAGATGAAATTTGATGAACACATGCTGTTTAAAGAGTCCCCCAGCTACGTTGGGTTTATTGGTCTTGGTGTTTCTGAGAACGAGGCTCTGAGCTGAATCTGCTCCGTACTTTTTTTGCTGTGCTGACTTTTGTCCACAATTCTTTCCAAAGAGCCTGATGAGACACTAAATCACAATCACTAAATCTCATTTTCTGCTTTCATGACTTATGAAACAATTCCCTGATTTTCACCATGCCTTTGAGAAGAAGAGGACCCTCGTCTCACGATCCTCACGAAATCTGATCGGACTAAATGATCCTGCAGGAGTTCTGTGACTGTCTGAAGGCTTTTAAGAAGCTTGTGTGGGTGTGAAGGAGTTCTTCCCCCTCCGTAAACAGCCTGAAAGCCTTCGTGTGACGGGATCACAGTCACTTCCAGCTCACAGGTTCAAAACGTTTCCTGATGCTGGGCTTTTGGGGAATAAGGGAATACATTAGCTTATCCTTAGTGCATGCAGATAGTGCCTTTGACTACACCAGACCAGGTGTATGGAATAAGGTTGGAAGTCACTCAAGACGATGAGTTCTTCCTGTAGTGAACCTGAAAATACTTGAAGAAATGCACCTGCTTAACCGACTAAAAATGTGCCTGCACAGGTCGTCTTCGCCAGGTTTTAACTAAGACAGTCATTTAAAATTTTATACTTTCCGTTTACATTTACAGCATGCGGTAGACCCTCTTGTCCAGAGTGACTGATAGAAGTGCTTTGCAGTCTCTGAGTACCTTCTCCTGTGTCTGGGGCAGCATAAGGTCAAACCCCATGAGGACAAGAGGAGATGCGTGTGGAAACGCCCTTGATAAACGCTTGGACTTCACTCTGGGAAGAATCTGATGTGCATTATCATCTGCACACACATTGACATCATGGAGCACACTGCGCATTGTCCCAGGTTAAATCACGTTCTCTCACAGAAAACACACCTTTTGTTTCATCACAGCCTGCAGGACGTGGGATACACCAGTTCTCTAAGTGTTCACTGCAAAGCCCCCAAGTCTCCCAGCCGCTAAAACACATTTCTGGGGCTTGTCCCCCAACCCACAGCCAGTTTTACTTCAAGTCCGAAAAACAATGCAGAGGACCCGTTCATTTTCTGCTGAACAATACACTGAGCTCAGCATGTGTGAACAGCAGAAACCTTCCTGGCTCTCTGAATGTCAGCACACACACAAACACACACACACAGCTAAACAAACTATAATGGTGTGCAGATAAGAGAGAAAGGATCATTGAGCTTGTGGGAGCATTTAAAATGAGAATGAAAACTCCTCACCCTTCTTAGTACCCCCCTGACCCCTCCACATACCACACACACACACACACACACACATACACACATCAGCGTCTAGCGCAGCGCTCTAACATCCTCCTGTGTCTTGTGTGTTCTGGGGCTTCTGTTGCAAAACAAGACCCACAGAGTCAGCATTTGTGTCTCGAGCTGAAGAAGACCGTTCCACACAGTTTCGAAAAATAAACGCCGGTTTGGCCGACGCGTCTCATTTGACGATCCGCCCCGTGGCCAGCAAATCGAATCCCACCCGAAATAAAGAAACAGATCGACGAATGCCACGTCCCTTGGGCCCGTGTTAATATGATAGACTATAGCCTGCTATGTGCATCTTTAATGAGCTCTTGCAGAGCCAAATGCTGTGTTGTTAAAAGTTTGAATCGCAGCTATTGAAGTATTGAACTAGACCAACAACTCAGTACCTGCAACTGGCTATTTGGCCAAGTTGGGGAACTGAAGCAGAAAATTGAACAACCTTTTGGCATTCAGGTTAGTAAAGTCTCCGAAGGTCAAAGCAGCAAGGTGGTGTTCAGCACTTAATCCAACACGAACAGGTTTTCCACCACAAAAGAGAACCTGTCGCGCACACAGAGTGTGGCAAAGGAAATGCTCAGAAGTACTGCAGTCAGGCAGTGGTGTGGGAACTGCAGTACAGTGAGCATCCAGACACTGTCCAGCAGTACAGTGAGCATCCAGACACTGTCCAGCAGTACAGTGAGCATCCAGACACTGTCCAGCAGTGCAGTGAGCATCCAGACACTGTCCAGCAGTGCAGTGAGCATCCAGACACTGTCCAGCAGTGCAGGGAGCATCCAGACACTGTCCAGCAGTGCAGTGAGAATCCAGACACTGTCCAGCAGTGCAGTGAGATTCCAGACACTGTCCAGCAGTGCAGTGAGCATCCAGACACTGTCCAGCAGTGCAGTGAGCATCCAGACACTGTCCAGCAGTGCAGTGAGAATCCAGCTTTCCCTTTTTAAGTTCAGGAAAACACTATATCTGGCCCTTTAGAACCAGACTGAACAACAATTATTTAATTATACAAATACGGCACATGCAACCAAACAGCTTCCGTAATGAGTGCTTGTCTTTCCAAATATATAATGTTAATAATAATAGTAATTTTGTGCAACTTAAACGTACCATATTTGTCAATTGTGATTTTTCACCCAATCTAAATTTGTCCTCCACATTTACCCCTCTGTGCAGTTAGAACACACACACACACACTAGATGATTACTAGGGGGCTGTGGATCACACATGCCCAGAGCGGTGGGCAGCCCTAGCCCGGCGCCCGGGGAGCAGTTGGGGTTAGGTGCCTTGCTCAAGGGCACCTCAGTCATGGCCTCAGGTCTGGGAATCGAACCCACGACCCTCCGGTCACAAGACCGGTTCCCTATCCATCCAATTATGATTGCCCGCTATTGTTTGCTAAAATTAATGATTTATATGGGTGTTTATATTCAATAAAAAGAAAAATATTGAAACTGAAAAATGTGGAGTTTTATCGGTTTGCCACATTAATCTAATACACCCGAGTCAGCACGTGAGCTGAATTAGCGTGGCCCAGAGCGGAAGTGCGTGCGTGGCTCGAGAAGCTCACGTTTCAGCGCGTGTGCCGTTTCATTACACTATCACTCAGGAAACTATTGTGACCGCCTGAAAGGCAGGAGTTTAGTTCTTTCAGTGTTCATTAACCGAAGAAGGGAAATCCAATATCCCTCTAAACAATAGAAGAGTTGTGTTTGGTTTATTGCTTACATAAATGAAAAAAACAAATTTCATTAGAATTACTGAAACTAAATAGATTCCTGAATGCAGCCTAAACAAACATTGATTACCACATTACCAGCGTTCGTTATGGCGCATAGATGCAAAGATGATTGGGAACACGATGTAGAACTCATCTCCTCGAGCTATGGATCGTGTTGAGATTATTTGTTACAGTTAATTGAGCATGTTGCCTTAGTGTAATTGAATTTGATTACACCCAGCGTGGAAAAATCTGAAGTTGTAAAACACTGCCCTCAAGAGGTGAGATCACATCACTGCATATCAACAAATACGACTGAAATAGAAAACTTAATTGTACATTTCTGCAGACTTCGGTTTTCATAAAACCAGAGCCAAAGGTAAATCTTTAAAACCTCACGAGCCTGATGTGAAATGTTTTTCTGCAGTGAGCAGAACACTGAACATTTTGGCAAATCCAGAGTAATTTACCAGCACGTACATCAAATCCACGCGATCCCTGGGCACAGAGCGCGCGGCCCTGAGGCTACTCGCGCGTTCATAATCACGGCGCTTTCGTGCAGTCGCTTAGTAAAATCTTACCACGCTGCTTCCCCAGGTGCGTGGACGGAGAACTTTGGCAACTTTTCTTGAGCTTGGTCCTCTTGATCTAAAATTCAATTCAACTTTGTCATTATGCTGAAACAGGGTTGTACAGCACAACGAAACTTTTAGGCTAGGCCATTTTGTAGTTTGTAATTGCAAACTACAAAATGCAGTCACCATCATTTAAACTGATACCACCAGGGTCACAAACCTCATCCGGCTCCCAACACGCCCAACCCACCCTCACACCTTTTTAAATTTCAGTCCCCAACAGATTTAAACGCAGCACTACCTGCTTTAATGAATGTGTGTTGTTTTCAAAAGACCCTTCCACATAATCATAAACAGTTTTATTTCTTATAGAAAATGCAAATCTGAAACTCGCACAGCGTTGGTCTTCAAGGAGACAACAAAACGAACCACACTCAACAGTTTGTATAAACATTTATTACGAGTGGGCACGGAGCAGCTCAGACCAGCACACCGTACTGCTTCAGAACATCCGTGTACTTCGCAATCTTGCTCTCCATGTTCTTCTCTGCCTGCTTGGACAACTTGATCTGCACCTTCTTCTTGTTGTAGAACATCCTGGCCTTCTCCTTCCTGCGTTCCTCCAGGGTGGCAGTGATGGCCTGGTACTTCCAGCCCACCTCATGAGCCAGGCGACCCAGCAGTGCAAACTAGCAGGACCGGGGGGAGAGAGACCGGTACAGTCAGAGCTAGACCATCAGGGGCCTCCAGACTACACAGAAAAAACTAAGGTGCGTTGAAGTTTATGGGTGCAGATCGATCCAAAGCCCGAGAGATTTAAAATGTTGCTCTTTGTCTCAGATGGTAGTGCATGTGCAGTATTCTCATGGTCGCTAAACTCGAATACTTCTGTGGAAAATCATCACTGACAAAGCAACAGACCCATATATGGATTCAAGACCTAGATGGGGAGCCTGGATATACATCCCTCCTGCAGACACACATTTAAAAGTCCCCCATAGAGCTACAAAAAAGGTATTGGCCCTTGTTTGTCATCCTGGAATAAACTAAATGCAACCAATAATAATTTGAGAGAGTTAATGGGTAAACGTTTACTCCGTTGTGACGTAAATTAAATGAAGGCGGCTGCGCCTTTATTTTGAAGGGGAGAAGAGCGTACCTTGCGTGTGGGCTTCAGGCGCACAATTTTAAGAGCAGCTGGGACCACCATGCGCTTCCTCTGTGGAAGAGATCACACCGTCATGGCAACAAGCACTGTGAGGCCCCCCAGCCAGGTCAGAGGACAGCGGACACGTCTCAGACAGATAGTGATCTCACAGGAAACTCAAACAAGGTAGGTAAATAAAGGTGTACATCACAGACGTCGCTGGAGTCGAGGGGTGTGTGTGTGTGGGGTGCTGCAGTTTACCTTGTCGTAAGGAGGGGGAATGCCGTCAAACACCTTCAGCCTCTCCAGAGCTGCCTGGCCCCTCTTGGTCTTGTGGGGAAGCATACCTGCACAAGACGTGGAGGGCAGAGGAAACTACATCAGGTGCTCAGGCACAAGAGCACACAGCAGCTCCCTGGAACTCGTCAAACTCAGCAGTCAGATCCGTTAAAGGGGTCTCATCAACATTTTCAGATTCGGGATAAATGGTGTTCATCATAGTTTGACAGATAGCCAACAGTTGCAAATGAAGAAAAGCAGAAATGAACCAAACACTCACCCCTGACCGTCCTCCAGAAGATACGGCTGGGAGCTCTGAAGTGATACGGTCCACGAGACGGGTTCGTGTTCATCCTCTTACGAAGAAAAGCCAAGTACTTCACTACACAGAACACACAACGCACAGGATCACACTCGCGATTCACTACAGCGTCCCAGACCAACCAGGAATAAGTGCCGACAGCCAGGTTAGCTGCAGTGCGTACACCATACAGGATTCTACTTACATTTATTACGGTAGAAGTTACCAGAGATGTTGATGCCCTCACATCTCACGACTACTATTTTGTGGCCTGTGGGAGAGAAATAAAGAAAACTCAGAAGAGGAAAAGGCCATTTTGTGCTCATGTAAGTCAATGCAGACTGTCTCAGATGGTAGTGCATGTAAGTCTTCTCATGGCAGTTAAACTCAAGTAAGATGGATACATGGACATCATTGACAGTCTCCTCTCCAGCTCAGTTAAAAAACCCAAATCGTCGTGGCTGCATACAGGGTTGCGAGCTTACGGCGCAGAAAAATCGGTAAATTATGAACTAGTTCAACACTCACCCAGCAGAACTTGCTTCGCCACAATAGCGGCAAGACGGCCGAGCAGGTGACCTCTGCCGTCAATTACCAGAACCTTAACGGGGGGAGAGAAAATGGACATTTTTATATATTACACGTTTGCAGGGGTTCATCTGGGATAAATGTGCTTGAAAAGATCTCATGACCGTTGGGAGTCTTGTGGAAGAAAAAACAATACCGATAACAAGCGACATTTTAGTGCCGGAAAGGCAAAAATCATTTAAACGAGATGAAGCAGGTTGACCGACAGCAGCGAATGATGTTCAACTTGTGAAACATCTCGCCATTTAGAGCCGCGCTGGGGCCGCATGGACGCTGCAGCTCCAGACGAGGGTCGTACAACCCAGGGAGCGAGTATGTGTACTGAGCCTTTAAAATAAAGACTACTGCGACTGTTGGAGCTGCGAGCTCATGATTCACGTCGTTTAACGTCAAATCATCTGAACACGAACCGAAATACCGAGCAACACGCAGGAACACGGCGGCCCGCGGCCACATGTACTCTCACTATAAAAAACCCCATCGCGGTTTAACATTACTAACATAATTCTGCACATATATGATGACATAGGCAATGAGGCGTTCGCCACGCTAGAAAAACAGGCGCTAAGGACATTCACGATCACATATTTTTAAAGATTAATCACAGCGCTTAAACGCACCTTATGGAACCGGTCGGCCATGATGTAGGGAAAGAAAGACGCACGGGGCGTCCCGCAGTAAAATACAGGGGCATGGGCGGGGCCACGGCACAGACCGGAAATTACGCAGGTTTTTTTTTTTTTTGCTGGTACGCTTTGTCGCCTAGAGAAGTAAGTTACGTAAACAGCGCCGATGAGTGGACTTCAGGAGAATTGCAATAACAACATAACGATTTTATTTTTTTTGTTTGCTTTTTATGTTTACTGCATTTTGGGAACCATATAATATATATATATATATATATATTGTATACTGTGTAAACGGACATGTTGTTTCACTGCCACTCACTGGAGACAATATATTTGTATTTACAGCATTTGGCAGACACGCACGTGAGCTACAAGGACCTGACTCTCCGTAGCTGTTTTAGGTCACCTGATAAAGCAGATAGAGTTGGTGCTATCAAGCTAAGGCCATGGACCAAACGTACCAATACATCATCAATTGTTTCTCAGTCATTAAAACTGTGTAGCATAGCAATCGCATCTGCACCAATGACTTAAATAAATCCTTGAATTTAAAAAATCCTTCTCACTTGATGTAAACAAGTATGACTATCTAATTCAAACATCTGTAATAATGCCTATAATGCCTAAGTGGATGTTAGGGCTAATGTTGTAGCTTTAAGCAAATATCAATGTACTGTATGAATTCCTATCCATACTATTACCTAGGATGTATTCTCTGATCAGAAGCAAAGCACTTTGTAAGTCGCTCTGGATAAGAGTGTCTGCTAAATGGCGCAAATGTAAATATAAATGTAAATTCTGCTTGTACTATGATGTGCATTTTGTGAGAAGTGATGCCAACATCCAGGTTAATCAGTTCCTAATTTTATTATCTTCAAACAAACATTAACAACTAATCAAACATACCAAAACCCATTAATATGGAGGAAAGCTCTCGAAGGCTGAAGGACTGACCATGACCCCATGACCCCATGACCCACAAGCTCTTGTGTCAGTCACAACCCTCTCAGCTGTCATGTTTGAGCTGGCCCATTCTGTCCTCATGACGTCGTATCTCTTGCTGCAAACGTTCAATCTCCTTCTTGTGATGATCGATCTCTTCCTGATGGTGCTGTCTTAAAGCATCCAATTGTTCTTTCTCCTTCTTCCTGAACAAGGACGAACACAGAAGTGTGAAGAGTAGAACGAGGCATAACACGGCATTAGCAACGTGCCGAGCGCCACACGACCACTCTGTGTTACCACATTCACCCTTCATAAGCCAAAGCAAGACATTTCTAAAATACCCATAAACCTATATTTGGCACCATAATCACCATTAGAACTAACCCAAAATAACACATACTGAGAGGGTTAGAGTCTGAATGCGGTTTTATGGTATGAAACTGTGATTAGGATCCTAATCAGGTCACTAAACCTGGACCTGTTGCTGACCTTGGACTGTCACAAAACTACAATGAGCACAATGTTGTGTCTGGTCACCTTGCACTTCTATGACAGGGCAGAGTTGTGAAAGGAGGTGAAATGCATGTAAACCCAGCCTACTGTGGGGGACATTACCGCCCTACAGGCACTTTACAGTCTTACTCCACAACCTGGGGGGGTGATGCTGTCCCACTGCTGGAAGTGCTACTCACTTGAAGTACATTTCCTCCAGGGCGGCCTCTCTCTTCCCAAACGCTCCACCAGCCTCCCGCACTGATCCTCCACCACCTCCACCCTTGCCCGCACCCCGCCCAAGCTCACCCAGCTGTGGGAAAGATGGAGAAACACATACCACAAAGAGATGGGCAAATGCAAGACTGGGGCGCAATAATCAAAGAGACGTCATACTGGTCATACTGGCCATATTGGTCATACTGGATGTAAACTGGATGGGCAGTCATGGCCTGGTGGTAGGGAACTGGTCTTGTGACAGGAGGGCCGTGGGTTTGATTCCCAGACCTGAGGCCATGACTGAGGTGCCCCTGAGCAAGGCACCTAACCCTCAATTGCTCACTTATATATATATAAACTCCACCACACAGTAGTACACAGTTTGGTACACAACAGCTTAGCATGGTAAACATTTTAAACATCCGATTACAAAACAGACCTATGTAAGCAGTATCTCTGGTGCTAATCGCTTAATATAAAAAATGTCCATGGCTGGCTTTACCAAAAACATCCTGAAACAAAGATATTTGAACGGTACAGCGAGTATTACATTGATCGCTCTCTTATTTAAGACGACCTTCACAGTGTGACGATTTTGATAAACGAGGCACAAAACGTAAACACTGAATTGAAGACAGCACGCACTGATCCTGCGTCGTTCTAGCCCTCCCTCTCTCTCTCTCTCTCTCTCTCTCTCTCTATCTCTCTCTCTCACACACACACACACACGCGCGCACATACGCACACGCAGTTCGTCTAATGTCCATAACGCCCGTTTGCATAAAACTATCATCAAACACGACTGATATCTATCTATCTATCTATCTATCTATCTATCTATCTATCTATCTATCTATCTATCTATCTATCTATGAGAGAGAGAGAGAGAGAGAGAGAGAGAGAGAGAGAGAGAGAGAGAGAGAGAGTCATAAATCATAAATGAATCATAAAGCAATAAAATGATGAAAGCAGTGGTAGGGGCTGTACCTGTCCGGACGACATTCTGGTCTGGGTGTAGAGGAGGGTCCGCAGGTGTCTCACGTGTGTGGCCATCGTAGGTGCGCTGGCACGCTCAGCCTGCCGAGTGCCCTTGCCTGTATAAGCGGGCACACCGGGCGATACCACTCGATCCAGCGGGGAGACCGGCATGTGACGGCAACACGCAAACCATACGGTTCACACACAGGGCCATTTCGTTATATTCAAATGTTCAGGGTAAACGAAATAAATTGTAATTTGGATGTAAACACCCTTGTGCATAACCAGATTTGTGTTTTGTAACAGAACACTCGGTCCTAAAATGCCCCTTAGCTGCGGGTCCACTGGACTAGAGGTCAGTCGCGCGGATATTTATAAGTGTAATAGGATAGAAATTATCACGCTCAGTGCGCGTCCAATGTGGCGTGACGAGAACTTATTGTGATAATTTCTGCACCGAGTTAAAAACATTTACAATATGCATTATCACTGCTGAAGAAGTCAGAGTGTTGGCAGGTCTGTCACCCCACCAGACTACTGGACACTTGGCTTCTCCCATCTCCAGAACAAAGTTCGCGGATGTTTTTGTAATAATCAACGTGTTTGTCCTTTGGTTAAGTAGAAGCTTCGTTAAACAGGAGCCGCATTTATAAACACACACCTGCATTTATCATTTATATCCATGGGCTTGCGCAGGTGTGATATGGAAACAAGTCGAGCTCTTCATATTGCATGTTTATGACAAACAGGAACCCCGGAGCGTGTGTAGGTTGAGTTTATTTTATAACATTGAATACCTTTTCAGTATTATAATAATCCTCAAAGTCACTCTGGATATCGACTGTGTGAAATGCTGTAAATGTGACATAACGTCATGATCAGAGACTAAAGTGTAATGGGGAAAAATGCTATTAAACCAGCAAGCAAGAAGGCGCAGACGCAGACGCAGACTCTGAACCACAGCTGTTCCTAAATCAGTTATTCATCTGCATTCGGACTCAGCTCCGAGACTGGTGTGACAAACACACACACACACACACACACACACACACACACACACACACACACACACACACACACAATCTTAATTCCTTACTTTTTCTGCCCGTCTGTTTTCATTATAAATATTAGAATATTTACACATGCTCCATTTCTAGAGGAGTTGAAACCTGCAACACTGGATATATGAACAGAGGCATGTTTACCACATGTTTACATGTTTACCACTACATGTTTACATGTTTACCACTACATGTTAACTACAGGTGTCACATCATTTTTTCTTGTAATGCCACTTTTAAAATCATTTATTAAAGATACCAGTTGCACGTGGGAGATTTGCCCATTCTGGCTGTACACAAGACACACACTGCTCAGCAGTCTGTGGTCACTCTTGTCTGGATCTCCTCTTCATGTTGCTCCACACATTCTTAACGAGACACTGATCTGGACCGCAGGCGGGCCAGTCGGGCAGATGTACGCTGTGTATGCATCATCTCTGCATAATCAATTATGAGGTTGGACGTTCTTGATGCAGCACTGGCAGCTGTGTTAAGCAGCTATGGTTATCCCGAGTTCTCCTGAGCCCATGTGGACATGTCTACCACAGAGGCTCAGTGGCAGTTCTGCCCGAGCGCTCGATGGTCCCATTCAGCTGCGTTTGCTCCCATGGCCCAGAAGCACTGAGGTTTCCCCTGCTTCCCAGAATCTTCTGATGATGTGAGATGGAGTGTTTATGATATCAGACTCTTTGCAATCTTGGACTGCAAAACATTCTTTCAACCTACTGACGAGTCTCTCATGAAATGTGACACACAATAGCAACCTTTGACCCATCCTAGTTTACAAAGAATAAGCCACTGCCGTACGATCCTTTCATACTCGAGTTTTGGTGATCGCACCTGGTAGCAGTTAAACTGCTCATCATGGAACAGAACAGTGTTACTCGTATCACCTTAGTTAGCCTCTGTCTCAGTTGGAGTTACAGGGGACATCCTATCGTTTTTTATATTTACAAATACAATAAGTAAAAGATTAAGTGACGCAATGTAATAAATTATTTCTGCAAATGGGGTTTGCACAATATTGTATTTATTGTTTGCACTTGTGTTGTGTTATGCTTCTGGAGGAACAACACATTTCACTGTATACCTGTACATAGCTGCAACAAGAAGCCTCTTGATATAACTTGTTTACAAACACACGCACACACACACACACACACACACACACACACACGCACACACACACACAAGCTTGATCCAAGAGGTTTGCTTGCACACATAGCAGCTCAGTGACTGCAGATCTAAGATGAGCTGTGGATCAGGTCTGCCAAAAATAATTACCCAGCATGCCTGTAAAAAGCACCTGCTCCAACTAATGTATTGGAAATCATAGAATCCAATGGTTGTAACTAAATTTCAGAACTTGATCTAAATTACAAAATTAAAACTCTAAAAGGCATCAAAATCGGTCCTTTCACATTCTAAAAAATGTCAACAAAAGGGTAACTGTTTAAAGGAAGTTTAAGCCTTAATACACACAGCAATTCTACCAGCAGCACAGTACAGCGAGTATGACAATGAGCAAACACAGACCATGACAAAGCCATTGTGAAAAGGTTTATTTTTGAGACCTAGTATGTCCATTAACATCACATCAACACCATAAACATGGAAGTGCAGAGGAGAATCTCCAGCACGAGAGAGCAAAGTCCAAAACCAAATGGGGCTGAATATGAAATGGCCACATATCCGACATGACGCGATCCTCAGCTGTGAGAGCAGGTGGGCTTTGTGCTATACAGTCTACCAAACAGGGAGGAAGGGTCTGGAGGACTGGGGAGATTCAGTGTGGGGTGTGGAGCCACACCAGGAGGGCCACAGCAAACCCTCAAATCTGAGTTGGGGGGGGGGGGGGGGGGGTAACAAAAACTGGATTCCTCTGGATTCCTCTAAGGTTCACGCTGGAGAATCAACTCTGCTGAATACAGCGTCCATCTCTCAGGCTCCCGACTACCCACCCAAGTGATCTGGAAATTAGGAGATTTATTTCTACACACATACACACACTCAAGCACGGAGAATGGAGCAAAATATTATTATTAATAAAACATTTTTAGAAGGACTATTCTATGTTTTTCTCAAATTTGAATTTTTTTTTCTTTAAAGTTGCCTCAATTTACAAAAATCAACACTGTATTTACATACGGTCAGAATAATTTGGTTCCAAAGTTCAACAAAGTAAAATGAATGCCTGTTATCCGGATGACAAAGGAACTGAAAAACATCTTAAAAGCAAATAGACTCTAGACAAAAGTTCATCAAGAACCCCACTTCTGAGCCATCTGAAAGCTTCCCTAAGAGTCTCAGGAGGTTGTACCTAGCATCGGTCACTCACACACAAAGCCTGACTTGATTGGGTGACTGGCAACCCTGCCTAGCCAAACCGAGGCCAATACACACAGCAGCAGTTTTCAAGGCTCCTTACATGAAGCCAAGAATGCCTGGAGCTACAGAAACCAGGAGAGGACATTACAGTCAAATAAAAAAATGAAACAGCAATCAAAATAAGTGGGAGAAACTTTCAAAAGGCATATGCAACTGAAAGCACCTGCTTTGGTTATTCAGGAAAGGACCAACAATTAGTACAGGCAGCTTCCTAAAACCATTTAGGATCCATTAATTTAGTGTGTCAATTCTGTTGCCCATGCATTGAACAGTCTGTGACTTTCTTGTTCAGACACACCGAGTCGATCCTTCGAGGGGCTCACTGAATAACTGATGGCTCCAGTAAGGTGTGTGGTGTGTAGGAAGGAGGAACAGTGCTGGGCCGTCTCACGAGGCTCAGCCTGGGAAATACTGTTCGGATGTATAAGGCCCAACGGAACAAACTCAACCAATTAAAACAGTTACAGAACATTGGACAATCAACCAAGATAAGGAACGAAGAAAGGAATAAACTTTGCTTAAAAGAGACAGACAAAAGAGAGATATTTTTGTTTTCTTCATAAAGCCAGAAGCGGCCGGCGGAGACCCTTCCTGGGAGGGTCCAGCGGTGAACACGGCGCCCCCTTGTGGAACCGTCAGTCCTGTTTGGGACCTTTAAGGGCCCTGAGGCGCTCCAGCAGGGGCGGGTGGGAGTAGTGCCACGTGGAGAAGAGCCAGTCGGCCACGGGGAAGCCAAGGTTGTCCTTGTTCAGCTTGATGAGGGCGGAGTGGAGCTCGGCAGAACGGCCCATGTCCCGCGCAAACGCGTCCGCCTGGAACTCGAACCGACGACTCAGAACCGTCAGGCTAAAGGACAGCAGCTGATGAGGAGTGGCAGAGCAGGGGAGGTGGGAAGAGAGGGGGAGGGACGGAAAAGGTAGAGGGGGAGGGACAAAGAAGGTAGAGGGGGAGGGACAGAAAAGGTAGAGGGGGAGGGACAGAAAAGGTAGAGGGGGAGGGACAGAAAAGGTAGAGGGGGAGGGACAGAAAAGGTAGAGGGGGAGGGACAGAAAAGGTAGAGGGGGAGGGACAGAAAAGGTAGAGGGGGAGGGACAGAAAAGGTAGAGGGGGAGGGACAGAAAAGGTAGAGGGGGAGGGACAGAAAAGGTAGAGGGGAGGGACAGAAAAGGTAGAGGGGGAGGGACAGAAAAGGTAGAGGGGGAGGGACAGAAAAGGTAGAGGGGGAGGGACAGAAAAGGTAGAGGGGGAGGGACAGAAAAGGTAGAGGGGGAGGGACAGAAAAGGTAGAGGGGGAGGGACAGAAAAGGTAGAGGGGGAGGGAAAGATAATGTAGAGGGGGAGGGAAAGATAATGTAGAGGGGGAGGGACAGAGAAGGTAGAGGGGAGGGACAGAGAAGGTAGAGGGGAGGGACAGAAAACATAGAGGGGGAGGGACAGAAAACATAGAGGGGGAGGGACAGAAAACATAGAGGGGGAGGGACAGAGAAGAGACTGTTACAATACACCAAATGTATGCGTATGAATTTTGCATATGACGCATACATATGTGGAACGGTTTAGGACTTCTCCAGAGTGGTTTGATGAGCCTTCAGTCGCTCTACCTCATTGTAGGGTGAGAAGATGAATTGGAATATGATCATCAGGCCAATCAGAGTTGGCTGGCTGTCATGGAAACCAAAGGCCAGGAAGAGCTCTTTCCGACCAATCAGAGCAGCGAAAAGGAAGAAACAGAGGAAGGAATTCATCTGTGGACAGAGGTGGGGAAAAAAAATGGTGGTTTTGAATTTCATATTCACTCATGGCTAATTGCAGCTGATCGCAACAACTGCTAAAATGCAAAATTACAGGGTGGTGAAATTTCTGTAGTAAAATCTGAACTTTGAAGGTTGTGATTTGAATACATACAGTTCTATAACTCACCTCACAAATGATGACGCTGGTTAGCCAGGTTAGCTAGCTATGAAAATGCTAGCTCACCTGGCTAATGAAGATGTTCTGTAAAGAAGCTAGCTCACCTGGCTAATGATGATGTTCTGTAAAGAAGCTAGCTCACCTGGCTAATGAAGATGTTCTGTAAAAGAAGCTAGCTCACCTGGCTAATAAAGATGTTCTGTAAAAGAAGCTAGCTCACCTGGCTAATGAAGATGTTCTGTAAAAGAAGCTAGCTCACCTGGCTAATGAAGATGTTCTGTAAAAGAAGCTAGC